>NC_084528.1:19167359-19189859 GCF_024500275.1 Phycodurus eques | reverse complement strand
GGTTCCACCATTATTTCTCCTCTGGAAGTTTCACTGGAGTAATCATGTGGATGAAGCCCACAGTGTGTGTGTGTGTGTGTTTCTTTGTGTGCATGTGTAGAGGCCTGAAGTTCACCCATCTTTTTTCACTGTTCAGTCAGCAATGAGTTGCTTCTTTGGTAATCTGAGGGCCACATAAGTGTTGCATTTCACCTCAACACAACAGGCCATGCTCTGTCATTTGCTTGTGATAGATTTCTTTCATCTCACTTTTAATCCACAGCGCTAACCCCCCTGATACACGTACGTCATCCAGCTCCTTTGTTCACAGCAAGAATTTAGTTTTGAAGAGCATGATGCAATGCTTCCGCTTTTAGCTGCATCAAACATTTTTGATTCATTCACTCTAAGTGCTTTGAGTCATAAAGTTACACCTGTTTCCAAGCTCAACAGAGCCCATTCAAGTTTGTGTGGGTTCATTAATGTGAGTGAAGCAGTAGTTCTTCAGAAAGCCTTTCAATATAATTGAAAAGGCTTCAGAAAGACCACAATTCCACATATCTAACAAAAAGATGAAAAGGACCGATACACCAGGATGTGACAAAATAAAAGCAAATCAGGGTATCGCGCAAAATTACGTGGGTGGCTTAAAGCACAAGTAGTTCAACATTCTTTCTGATTACAATGTTCCCCTGCTTTGATCTGTTTTTATGGGTTTTTACAATATACTTACTGTATAGCCCTCGCATGTGGGAAAGGAGAGCTACAGTCTCTGAACAAGACAAACGCTCTAAACAGACTTGTACTGTGGCCACATCTCTTGCCCAGAAACTTGCACCTCATGCAGATTCGCTAGTGTGACGCACCACTTGACCAGGCCATGGCTCTTAAAGGCACATGCATGTACACAGACACTACAGTATGTTGAGTATTTCTATACATTTTGTATGTATATTTACATATTTGAAGACTAAAAACCGAATGATTTTTATTCTTTGAATATGTTTGTGTTTAAGTTTGTTTAGAGCATATGAGAGGCATAAAACTATTTTTGGGAAAAAAAAAAAATATCGTCTCGCTATTGAGGGAGGCATAAAACTATTTTTGAAAAAAATATATATCATCTCGCTATTGCTATCGAGGGCGGGCCCGGAAAGTGTCCCACCCATGATAAACTGGTTCACTGTAGTACTTTATTCCTTCATCTTCTCATTGGTTGCCAACTTGTCTTTGTAGTGATTAAAGCGTCAGAGCTATGGGCCGCTATGGAGCCTGAATTGCGCGTCACTGTCGGCACAGAGCTGGAGTGCTTGGGTGATTCTCAAAAGGACCAACAGGAGAAGGAAGAGGAGGCAGATGTGGATGAAGGAAAAGAGATAGAGGATGGCAGGGCCACAGCAGTGATGATTGCTCAGTACCTCCGGGTCAACAAGTACAGGTAACTGTTGAAGTCGCTACTGCCACAATGTCAGACATCAATTTTCATGTGACTTTTTATTTTTTTTTAATCTTTTTAAATCTTCCACCTGTGCAGGAATGCTGTGCGTCTCTGTATTAAAGCCCACAGCCGCTTCCCTGAATCAGGCATGTTTTCTTCCCTGTCCACTCTCACTCAAGAGACTCTAATGGACACACTGGCCCTTCTCTTCAAAGGTGAACCCGTCATTCACTTTACTTTGTGCGTCATTCAGCACAAATGCTCTCTGCTTGTGAATCATATTATGATTCAGTTCTTGTTTCATTATTATTAGATGATGTTCCTTTGACATCTTTTTGTCATTTAATTATAATTGACAAGTTCATAATAGAAATGGGATTTTAAGTATGTCAGAAACCAGCCACCATGATGACAACGACTCAATGTATGTTTTGTTATTAGTGTATTTTGTTTTCCCAAAATTGCCCCACGTAACAAATATCCCTCCAGTTTGTAAACCCAGATCCATATTCTCAAGGGAACCAACATTGACTTTATGAAGATTAACCTTACTTATTTGATCGGTATGATTTATGATGAATGTTAGTTATCTAGTTAAGTGATCAAACAAGAAGGAAATGGGCATGGCCCATGAAGACTGTTTTTATTTAAATGTAAGTAGAAAAAATAGTGGATCTCGTTACATGATAACCCAAAAATCTTTGTTTAAATTTTTGACAAAGGTGTTCTCGTGCCTCTTCATAGGCTCTGATGAGGATACCTCTGAGAAAAGTCAGAATTTGCCCCCCACTCCCCAGAAAGGAGAAGATAAAGAGGCAGAAGATGCGGAACTGAAGAAGCAAGAAAGGTTGGTGCAGTACCTCAGAGAAACAGAAACCTTCGCCCTTCAAGTGGAGAGAGCCATCTCCGTCATTAACTCCATGCTCTACCGGAAAACCACTTCAGGTAGGTGTTGAAGAGTGTTAAAAAGTTGCAAGAGTTCATGTCTCATAACAGATTTTTTGTTTGTTTGTTTTTAGTGGTTCAAGAGGCGGTGGAGTTTTGTGTCACAGTATGCGAGTTCAGCGTAGCCAACTCTCTTAGTGGCGTGAGGAAGATGTTGCCTCTGGTTTGGTCAACTGACACTGCCATCAAAGATGCTGTTGTACAGGCCTACAGGCGCCTCTATCTCAACCCCCAAGGAGACACCAACAGGTCCAGAAAACACTTTAGGAGAACGTACAAAGGGACTGACTAGATTTTCTCAAACAGCGTTCCTCCGCTCTAATATATACCAATGTGCCCCAACTAATCGCAGATTCAATAAGTATCACACCTAATTTTTCCCCTCTGAAAAAAATAACACATGGTGCCACTAAGTGATTGTAACTGCCTTTTGTCTAACATCTGATAGCATGGTATCTGTAAAGCCAAAGTTTACAGTGAAGCGCAAAGTAAATAAAGTAAACATATGGTGTTCCCTCATTTTTCTTGGTTAATGGGGACGAGAACCCCCAGCGAAAGGTGAAAAACCGCAAAGTAGGATTTGCCCCAGGATTTTTGTCTATGTAGGTACCGGAATGTTTAAAATATTTAAACAGTATTTATACTTTACATATTTGAGACAAAGATTATAACAGTACACGTACTTACTTAAATCTTTAATTATAAAACCTTATACAGTAATTAACATTTATTATACAGTAATTAACATTCATCAACATTGGATGTTTGCGTCCTCTTTCTTTATGTACCGCACTGTAGATTCATTCACGCCATAATGGCGTGCCACAGATGCATAACTTCTGACCTCTTTGATCAAATCTAAAAGTTTAACTTTTCGCTGATGGTCATCATAATCTTCTTCCTCTTGGGCGCCCCGGAGGAAGCTTTCGCAGGGGCACAGCGCTTCAGCGGCATTGTGAGGGCTTGCTTAACTAATCAAAAAAATTTGCGCTTAAACAAAAAAAGTTATTGCGAACACAACAGCGTGGACAAGACTGGCGAGACACAACAAGGGAAGATGCTGGGTGAGGCTGCGATGATGCGCAGCCAATCAGCTCACGGGATAAATCCACTCGTGCTCTCATTGGGCGATGTCGCGCCAGTAATCAATCACGCGCCTTGCATGACTGCCCGTACAGTACAGGCATGTACAATGCCTCTGAGTCAACTTATCTCTTTGTTTGGCATGCAGGGAAGCCTTCTCTCGCACGCATCAACATGAAACAACGCGTCTTTCCGCAATATGGCTGTATTTTTTTAATTTATTTTTTATTAATATTTTTGGAAAAACCGGCAAAGCACTGAAGCTGCAAAACATGAAGCGCGAATTTGAGAGGGAACGCTGTATATAATACAAATTGAAACCTCATAAAATCCTTACCCATAATAGATGCCTGGTGCTCTGCAACTGTGTAAATAAACAGCCCGGTTATGTTTGAATCTCCATAGCAACTATGTGGTACTTACAAGGGCATAAAATGGCTTCCATTAATTAGGATGCAGTTATGATGTTTAGGTCTTCAGTCAACTGCCTCCATGTGTCGATTTACTTTAAACTATGGAGCTTAATCTTGTGAGTTCGTTACATAAATACTAATCTTATTTTACCCTTTAGGATGAAAGCTCAGACTCTTGTGGACAGTCTGTCTGAATTGATGATAGACGCATCCCTAGGAACAATACAATGTCTTGAGGAAATAGTGAGTACTTAATTCATGACCCTCATGTGCTTTATTTGTGTCAATGAGAAATGATAATTGCAGTGGAACCTCGGGTTACGAACAATCCTTTTTGTGAATAATTCGGGTAACGCCCAACATTTTCTTAGAACTGTTACCTCTTATTTACGTACCATTTAAAATTTTTGAATAGTCTTGGCATGAATGAGCGGAAGGATCCATGTTATGCTACTTCTGACGCTGCGTAACCATCATTGGTTCTGTGCGTCACACAATGCAACACGTATACTGCATTATCTTCCAACAATACATGGGAGACAGTTTATTTATCTCACCTTTATTACAAAGCAACTAACATGGCACATCACCACCCGTGCTTGCTGTTGTCAACACACTTGCACACCATCATCATTTATTCATTCACGGCCACATACCAGTGTTTACCAAATCTTTATAGCATCATTCGACAGAACTCTGGCATGTTTACGTACAACTGTTAGTGGTAGCACTAGCTTGCTAGGCTACATAACGTTTTGTTACCTGCTTGCGAGACGTATCATATTAAAAGTATGTGAACATACCTCAAGTAGTCCTTGAATGAATGTCCTCTCCTAAACACCGGTGACGACCACAACACGTTTTTCCTTATTTTGTTCTCCCCCCCCCCAAAACAAAATATTGGCGCAATCCATTGTTCTTGTTGTTGCCATAGTAACGAGTGTATCAGTTCGCGTTGCCCAGTGACACATTTTCTGGTTCCGCCTCGCCAACAGTGTTTGAATTGACAAGATAAAGCACAATGATCGTAAAAGACGGGGTGCGGTAGTATTGGAATAGATGTCGTGTAGTGTTTCCACTGTCTGACCGAGGTACGGCACAATTTTATGGCAGTCTAACAGTGCAATTATGAAAGACCAAATTTGTCTTGTAGTCTGATCCAGGCATTAACTGAACTTGGCATTGTTCGCCAGTCGGCTTCATTATGTTAAGGTCCTACATCCACCCGTTGGTAAACTCCATATAAGACTAACGATTTATCATGCTTAAAGTGCTTTGAAGTCTACGCACACCACACAAATCCGCTGCACACAACGGAGGCAGGATGTCCGGCCGATCGCTGCGCCGCTCTGTATTCAGGATTTCGTATGGATTCATTTATACTGCATGTATTTTATTTTTTTATCAGTCTCCGGCTTTGCGGTCTAATTTTTCTTAGTAAAATCCCATCTGTTTCTTGCATTTTGTGTTGCATGTTTTTCAGACACGAAAAATACACAGCGATTGTGCAGCCTGCTTAAGAAGTCATTGCGGTCGCCTCAACCCACTATGCAAAGCGGTTTCCAAACACTATTTCATTCGGTTTACCATAGCCAGAATAACACAGTAGGGCCAACTGTCCTGGCAGTGTTCTGAACAATTATTATAAGGTTATAGGGTTTTTGATATCTGACGGCTACCTTTGTTGCAATACGTGTTTGGAAAACTGAGACGTTAGATTGCACTATTCGATTGCAAACAATACACAATTTCAATGGTAGATGGGAGTAATTCTTACACAGCGTCTCTTTAAACTATATCTATAATATACCTCCCCTGTCATCCTGCTCTTCTTCCTCTTTTCCCATCTTGATCATGCTGTGAATTCGCAACGAATTCAATTCGTAACCTGAAGTTCCACTGTAATGACAAACACGTTGGAATAATCCACAGAGGGTGTCATTTGACTAAATACGGTATAATAGTATTTTAACCTAACCTTTATACTTGCAGATTTAGACACATAACCCCTATAACATCCAATTATGTCCCTGTAGGTGCAGGAGTTCTTCGGCAGTGGCAATAGTCTGCAGTCCACTGTGGTGCAGGTTCTGTGGGGGAGGTTTACTGGCAAAACTGAAACCTCTGTTTTGTACAAGCGAGCTGCTGTGCTCCTACTGGGCATGGCTGCACGGTAAGACAACTATCACACACTTTATTAGGGACACAGACTAATGCCTAGATGAGACTACAGAATTTTAGTCCCGGTATTGGCCCGATTACTGTAATTTCTCGTGTATAATACGCACCCCCAAAATTTACCTAAAATTCTGGAAAACCCTTCTATGTAATAATGCATTTTTACAATGCATGCTTTTGCTTCTACCCATATGATCAAAACAAAGTATTATCTGGTTGTTGTTTTTTTATATTCTGAAGTTAAGCACTTTATTTGAACATGTAATACTTGCTCTTATTTTTAAATTTAGTTTTTATTTAGTTAAAGAGAAAACACACACTTGTGCTCATACGTTTGATTACCCAGGCAGAATTTGTAAAATGGGTACAATTCTTTAAACAAAACATGAAGGGCCAGGCGAAACACATTTAAATTTATTTTAATGGGATTCAAATTAACCTGTCAAGCATTTCAGAAAAGCATTATCATTAAACAAAAATAACCATAGAGAAATTAAGTTTTTTGTTAAGTCATCAGTCGTATTAAAAGAATTGCAAAAAAAATCACTAATTCTGCCAGTGTATGTAAACTTATGAGCACAATTGTTCATATGCAGTCATATATACTCCTGTCATATTGGAACTAAAGTGTAGACTACACCATTTTCATAGCCACTTGACTTTTGACAGTTTTGGGGGGGGCTGGCGGGGGGATGTGCATTATACCTGAAATTACGGTAACTATGGCAGGGGATTTCCTAGCGCACCTTGATGTTGACCAATAGGATTGCGTATTGTGACCGGCGTATTGCCTCCCTTGCTTGCCCTTGTCAACATACTTGCACGCCGTTGTCATTTTTTCACGCGCACGAACCAATGCTTACCCACGCTTTACAGCATGATTCGACAGACCTGCCGGCATGTTGATGTACAACTGTTAGTGCTAGCACTAGCTTGCTATGCTAGCACTGCTTGTGAGCTGTATTGTATTAAAAGTTAGTGAACATATCTCAAGCAGTCCTTGAATGAACGTCCTCTCCCGATCACTGGTGATGAAAACCACAAGTTTTTCATCATTTTGTACTTTGTTTTCCCCCTGACACAATACAGTACATTGGTGCGGTGCATTGTTGTTATCGTCGCCATGGTAACGTGTATCCGGTCGCATTGACCGGTGACACGTTTTCTGGTTTTGCTTCTTCGGCGAGGCAGTGTTTGATTTGACAAGATATAAAGCCCAGTGATCGTAAAAGACGGAATGCATTGGTATCGGAATACATGTCGTGTCGCAACTGTCTGCCCGAGATACGGCAAGATTTTATGCCAGTAGTCTGACATAGTGCAATCGTGAAAGACCAAATTTGTTTTGTAGTCTGATTCAGGCATAAAGAGAACCAATACAAGAGCTGCATCAATATGTCTGCTTTTGTCATGTCATGTTTCGGATGCCAGATTTCACTCTGCAAGTGTATATTGGTAAAACCGTACTTCTCGGAGACTTCAAAAAGAGGGTGCTGCCTGCAGAGTCAGCGGCCTGGACTTTTTTGCTCAACGGTCAGTGCACCCGACTTCTAACGGGTGACACGGTGGAGGCATGGGTTCAAGCCCAGGTGTGGCTGGACGGCGTAGGATCGCCACCGTTACACTCAGTTTTACAATGCGTCATCCTGTGGGAGACAGTTGTAGTTCAGAAATAGCAGCCGCCAGCTGGATTTTGCACCAAAAACTAACCAGTTTGTAAAACATGTTAATTAGATCTAGTTTTTACATAAATGTACATTTTAGTATATACGTACGTCACTGTGGAATGGCCCAGTTGTGTAAATGTTGTTCCTGTGTCATCCAAGCGAAACATCTCGTAACAAGGCGCTCATCAAAGTCACGACCAAATACGTAGGAGGGTCGCTAGTGCATTTTGTTGAATATGTATTTTTAGTGTATCCCCACCTCAAAGACTTCCACTGCTCCAGGGAAGAGTGAGCAAGAGAAAAGGCAAGACTATCTGTAGTCCACCCACACTACAGCCTGTCTTCATCCAGCCGGCAGCATTCACAACCTATTAAATTTCATGCTTTTCTTCTAACCCGGCCTCCCACGTACATTATCTGGCCAGCTGCTGAGCACCAGCAAGGCCAACTTGCAGCGCTTTAGTTAATGTAGGCCATACGTTTGCATAATAGCATACATTTGCACCGCTTTCCCCACATGTCCTCGTTGCATGACTATTTATGAACAGGGCAGAAAGGGAGGTCGTCCTCAGCAATCTGGACACTCTCTGTTCTGTGGCTTTGGGCGAAAAAGTGACTGAGGACTTTCTTCTGGCGAGAGACACCGTGATCACCATCTGCAACATCACTGACCATGTTAGGGTAAGTGGTACTATTATAGTGGTATTCTTGAGACTTAATCAGACACATGAGTTTCTTTTCCCATTGAAAGTAATGATTCATGGTGAAAGAATCAACAGACTAATTTGTCTAGCCCATGGCTGGGCAAAATATTGTGCCCAAGGGCCATATTTGATTTTTAAAACGGACAATGTTAAATATAGGCTCTAATATATTCTTAATTGCTTTACAGATGTATTTATTTTATTTGCATTAAACTAATATAATATTTTAGTTAAATGAATCAATACTGTACATTTGACTTCAACAATTGATCAATGCAAGGTTGCAACAAATATTATACGTCTCCTAATAATGTAAATGCTAGGTTAACCAGATTAAAGGACAGAGCATACTTTAGCACCTCCATTTGGATACCGTACCCAACAAAAGCGAGAGATTACGCCGATGATGCACCGAAATGAAAACCGAAAATGAGGAAACCATGGCCAAAAACTGAAACAGAGAAATAAATTATGCCAATTATTAGTGAAATTGCATGTATGGCCAAGACTGTTAGGGCCGGGGGAAAAAATCAAATAACTTTTCGAAAGCCCGGTATGCACATAAAGACAATCGGCCCTTTTTTGTGCTGGTTTTCCCCCTTCCCGATCAAGCACGTCAAATGCCAGACAGACAGTTTTATAATCTTATCCTATAAGGTTGTCCTTGGGTCTGATGTGTGTTAAGAGTGGATTTGTCCCAATTATAGGGTCCGAAACAGGTCGCGGCCGGCAATCTTAAATAATGAGTTTGTTCAAAATTCTACGACCAAAAGTCTTCGTGTGTGGGGGAGAGCCGACGTCTCCTGAGTCTTGACACTGTGAATTGTGACACGGAACGGAATATGCCCAATCAAGAAACGCCCTGACGAAGCAAAAAGAAGTCTGTGATTTAAAACAAACATGTCTTACCCGATGTCGTGGTTTTTGGTATAAAAGTGGGATCCCACCCTGATGGCAACAAGTGTTTTCCAAAGCTTTTTTTTTTTTTTTTTTTTTTTTTTTTATATTAGAAATAAATTTTCATTTATTTATTTATTTTTTTTAAAGACATTGCCTTTTTACAAGGCTCGCGGCTCCAGTAACGTTCGGGAACATTCGTGAAACAATGGTGCATACCTTTTTCTTCGGGTTTGTCAAACCCTGTGTGTGTGTGCGTGGTGTGTGGCATTGTTAGGATTCCCAGATAGTTTCCAGGGAGGACATGCCCTGCGCCAATATTACTGGTTCCAGTACACACGCCACTGCACTATGATTGGCTGCTGTATCCCTGTAGAACACGCCCTACTGCTTCCAGACAGGAAAAGATGTGACTTAAGTGTGGCGTCATTGTTTCCCACGAACTGAAACCTACGCTCATCCTAACCTTTACCCATCCTAAAACACCTTAAGCTCTCGCCCTAAACCTCACTATAACAAATTTCTTTGTTTTTATTTCGTACTAATGTGATAAATGTTTTGGATGGTTATCTCATTTCATCTGGGTAGCCTGGCCTTGCGCAGGAGCCAATCGTTGCAGTAGGACGTGTCCCGCCTGGAAAATATGTGGGAATCCTAATAACGTGGTGGTGTATGTTGAGATAATCGGAGCACACCACAAACAATATGACCAAAACTGTTTAATGCCTGATTTATTTATTTTTTACATTTTTTTTTTTATTTTTTATTTTTTCTTAAATAAAATCTTCGTATGGGGTCTGTCACAGATTAAAATAAATAAATCTTTAAAGACTTGCAGAATCCCTAGGTGTGTACCAGGCCTAAGTCGACTTCAAAATAGGTTGACAAAAAAATTCTGTCTTGCAGTTCTGCCAGGAAAAAAAAAAAAAAAAAAAAAGTTTTGCCTGGAACAATGTTTGCGCCATTGGAACAAATTTCACACGCACGTTTATTGCAGACGGACGGAGTATTGGGCCACTGATAAACTTTGCCAAAAACTATAGCGTGTCTGTTAGTGATTTTCCTAAAGAAACTGTTTGATGTGTAATGTACATATAATATGATTTATGAGTGAGCTTAAAGATAGTGTTTTTTGACCTGTAATGGTAATCGCCGACGCGCTAATGCTAATCACAATTGCTAACTGTTTAGCATTTTGTGTTTTGCGGTCTCAAATTCTGTACTCCAAATTTATACCATACACTCAGTACCAATGTATGCAGTTTAAGGATCGAAGTCCATTCCTCATAAATGCAAATAAAATGCCTTAGTCGTAGAAAAAAAACGAAATTTTATTATTCCACCAATAATCAATAGGAGAATCTATACTAAAAAGATTCAATAGTGACAGCCCTAGACTGTGTACTAACCTCACTAAAAGCAAGGCATTGCAATTGCATAAATTAATACTGTTCCAAAGAATAAATCTATTGCATATTAAAAATATTTATTTAGTACTGACATTCCAAAACTGAACAGATAGTGCTGAGCGATATGGGGGGGAAAAAATCCTATCGTAATATTATTTTTCATATCAGTCGATCACGATATGAAATAAATAAATAAAAAATTCCAGTCTTAAATTTTCCCTGTTACTCTTAACCTTTTAATTCATAAAGATGTCTAATCAGATCAAGCAAAAGCTTTCAAGTTTACAAATTGAAATTCAGTCAAAAAATTACAAACGTCATCTTTTGGGTCAGAAGGCTTTTTTTGTGCAGTACTGTGGAGAGTGGTTAGCATATTTGCCTCATAGTTCTGAGGTTGGGCATTTGAATCCAGGCTTGTCCTGGAGTTTGCATGTTCTCATTGTGCTTGTGTGGGTTTTCTCTGGCTTCCTCCCAGAGGGAAAAAAAAACATGCATGTTTGGGTCATTAAAGAATGAATTGTCCATAGTTCTGAATGAGTGTGAATGCTTGTTTGTCTATATGTGCTCTGTGATTGGTTGGCGACCAGTTTAGTGTGTACCCTGCCTCTTGCTCAAAGTCAGCTAGGTTAGGCTGGAGCTCACCCGTGGCCCTGATAAGAGATAAGTGCAATGCAACATTGGATGGATTGCTTTTACTGTCATGTGGGTTATGGGGGGAATCTAGCTTTTAAATTTTGCTCTGTCAGTCAGAATGTGTTCCAATACCTTGATTGTAGAGTTGCAAGTCATACAGTGCATACCTTTTTAAAAAGACAAATGTGCATGCCATACGTTTCTTTTTAAAGTTGTGGATTAACATGTTCATTTTAACTCTCCTGGTGTATATTTAAGTTTTTGAAACTTGTACTAGGCTCTGCTACGATGATGACACGCAAATGTTGCTTTTTCCCCATTAGCAATCAAGAGGCGCCCCATTCAGACTCCCTCAAGAACATCAGCTCTTCACTCGCCTCACACATGCAATTGCTGAGGGTAACAATAGTTTTTTGAAAATTGTTTGGTATGTTAGTATTTTCAGTTTCATCTGCTGATCATTTGCACTTGTTCCAGGTGCCGTGATGGAGTACCCTCACTGGGAGAGCTTCATGGAGCAAGCTGTCCGTCTCACCTACTTATTGGCCGAGTCGCCTGACCAGCTATGCTCCCGACTGCTCCAACGCACTGCTCGACTCCTACTAGATAAAATTGCCGAAGGCAGTGAGGTTAATAAGGATGTCGCTCAAACACAAGACGGATCTCAAGAGTCCAATGAACAAGGTGAACCACAATTCTTGTCTTGCCAGTGCTTATTTTTCCACATGCTGTTGTGTCACGTTTTCACCTCTCTTGCAGTGAACTGTGTGTGCCTGGCTCAGCTGCTGGCCCTGTGTGGGAGAGTGGCTTTCTGGCAGGTGTCTCACCTCGAGCGCAGCGTGAGCAGTGAGTTGCGAAGGCGAAGAGGAGAGACTGAACAGAGGGAGGAGAAGGAAAAGGGTCCGTCCAGCAAAGCGAAAGTACGCCATGACCGCCGTGTGTACAAGTCTAGTACATGAAATTAACGTATATTGTGCACTTTTTTCATAATGAACAAAACATTTGACTGTACTTATCACAACAAGCACATATACACAAACTTCATTGAAGTAGAGAGGATCTTTCCAACACGTGTCTCAGAGTTTCTGTCTGTGCTCTACTCGGACGACACACTTTCCGATTTTAACAACTTAGCCGTTTTTAAAATGTGACAGACCCCATGTACGATGAAGTAAAAAAACCTGGCATTTGCTAACTACTGGTGTAGATGTGTCTGGTGTTGATCATGTCAAGTACACCACAAATTGTAAGAGCAATCGCTTGTTTCCTCACCCAAAGCAAATATCTGTCGTAGTACAAAGACTTACCTGTGAGATGAAAAACACAAGGGTTTGCCATGGAAGTATATCTGCCATTTGAGTTTGAATTCAAGAAGTTTTTTATTTTTTGATGGAAATATAAATTCAGTTTTAGAAATTTGATAGAAAAACATTCTGGTAGAAATTCAAACTCTGATGTCACAGATATAGCTTGTGGTATTTTTTGTCCCATCTGAGTTTGAATTTCAGATGTGTTTTTGACATTGAATGTTATGATGTTGGAAAAAAAATATTTATTTGATGGTAAATTCAAACTCGGACGGCACAGAAATATCCATCCATTTTCTACCACTTATCCTAGGTCGGGTCGTGGGGGCACTAGCTTTAGCAGGGACACCCAGACTTCCCTCTCCCCCGGCACTTCATCCAGTTCTTCCAGGGGGATCCCGAGGCGTTCCCAGGCCAGCCAAAGGACGTAGTCTCTCCAGCATGTCCTGGGCCGTCCACTGGGTCTCCTCCCTGTGGGACGTGGCCAGAACACCTCACCAGGAAGGTGTCTGGGAGGCATCCAAATCAGATGCCCCAGCCACCTCATCTGGCTCCTCTCGATGTGGAGGAGCTCTACTCTGAGATCCTCCCGGATGACCGAGCTTCTCACCCTATCTCTAAGGGAGAGCCCTGACACCCTGCGGAGGAAACTCATTTCGGCCGCTTGTATCCAGGATCTCGTTCTTTCGGTCACGATCCACAGCTTGTGACCATAGGTGAGGGTAGGAACGTAGATCGAACGTAAATCGAGAGCTTCGCCTTTCGTCTTAGCTCCTTCCTTTACCACAACGGATCGATACGAAGTCCGCATCACTGCAGACGCTGCACCGATCCGCCTGTCGATCTCCCGTTCCATTCTTTCCTCACTCGTGAACAAGACCCCAAGATACTTGAACTCCTCCACTTGGGGCTGGATCTCATTCCCTACCCGGAGATGGCACGCCACCCTTTTCCAACTGAGGACCATGGTCTCAGATTTGGAGGTGCTGATTCTCATCCCATCCGCTTCACACTCAGCTGCGAACTGCTCAAGTGAGAGTTGGAGATCACGGCTTGATGAAGCCAACAGAACCACATCATCTACAAAAAGCAGAGATGCAATACTGAGACCACCAAACCGGAGCCCCTCTACGCCTCGGCTGCGCCTAGAAATTCTGTCCATAAAAGTTATGAACAGAATCAGTGACAAAGGGCAGTCCAACCCTCACTGGAAACGAAGTCAGACTTACTGCCGGATAAGCGGACCAAACTCTGACTCCGGTCGTACAGGGGCCGAACAGCCCGTATCAGGGGGTTTGGTACCCCATACTCCCGAAGTACCCCCCCCCCGAGGGGCACGGTTGAACGCCTTCTCCAAGTCCACAAAACATGTAGACTGGTTGGGTGAACTCCCATGCACCCTCGAGGATCCTGCCGAGGGTGTAGAGCTGGTCCACTGTTCCACGGCCAGGACGAAAACCACACTGCTCCTCCTGTATCTGAGATTCGACTTCCCGACGGACCCTCCTCTTCAGCACCCCTGAATAGGCCTTACCAGGGAGGCTGAGTAGTGTGATCCGGCACAGAAATACTTCTATAAAAGTAGCTAAAGGCTTAGCCACAAACGTGGCGTGGCTATCTACACTAGTATGGCAACCCTGCCGATGGCAAATTATAGAAGTATATAGAGGCACAGAAATACTTAAATAATTTGCCATCGGCGGGATTGCGCCACACTTTTGTAGATAGCCACGTCATGTTTGTGGCTAAACCTTTAGCTACTTATTTTTATTCCCCCCCCCCCAAATTCATTCAAAATAAGTTAAACCCTGCCCCTAAACTTCTAGCCTTACTGCCTTTCCACCTGGTCTCCTGGACACACAATATATCAACCTTTCTCCTAATCACGTCAACCAACTCCCGAGCTTTTCCTGTCATAGTCCTAGCATTCAAAGTCCCCACATTCGGTTCTAGGCTCTGTGGTTTCCTCTTCTTTCTGCCAAAGAACCCGCTTTCCACCTCTCCTTCGTCTTGACCCACAGTAGCTGAATTTCCACCGGCGTTGTTAACCCGGGCCACGACCGATCCGGTATGGAATTCTTTGGATGAACGCTCATATTTGTTTGGCAAAGTTTTAAGTCGGATGCCCTTCCTGACACAACCCTCTGCATTTATCTGGGCTTGGGACCGGCCTACAAATTGCACTGGCTTGTGCCCCTAGGGCTGCATTAAACAAAGAAAAATGAATCGCGATGGCTAAAAACATGCCAAATATAGTCATGGCTAAAAACATGCCAATCATGTCTCAAAAGAATCCTCATTATTCTGGCATTAAACAAATAGAAATATTGATATACTACTGATGATACTGATTTCATGTCACAGTCACGGAAAGAAAATAGTTTTTTATCGAGTCAGTGACTATCTGCTTTTCCTGCTAAGTGTGCTTTGGCCCCTTCGGGGCAGTGTGGTGCAATGCATGCATGGAGCTACTCGTTTACTGTAAGTTAAGAGTAGAAGAAGGTCACCTTATAACCTAAACTTGTTTTTCACAGATTGGGAGGAGTATATCCCCATCTGTGAGTATTGTAAAAGTGAATGTTATTGCGTCATTTGTGTGTGAGTATTCAATATTTGGAGGTAAATTCACTCCTTGAATTAAACGCTAATATTAGCTAGCCCGTCAATAGGATTTTCCTTTAACTGTTAGCATAACCTGGAGATTTCTAAAACGATGTCTTGTATTTTGATATAAAAAGAGTGATCATTTTTGTTTTGCGTTTTAGTTTTACAGTAAATGCCAACTGGGGTGTCAATAAACAGATTAAAGCGCCCTCAAATTTGGATTAATTGCGCAGCCTTTCGGTACACTGCACACATTCTCTGCAGGCTGCAAGGTACAAGCCTCAGATTATTGTTTTCTGTGATCGATAATGAAATGCATTGAAAGATAGATCATGAGCAGTGGCCTATCAATCGGAACACCACTACTTTCTATTTGTTGTCTTCAAAGTTATCAAAATATTTCATAAAAACTAACATCGGGCGCCACGGTGGCCGACTGGTTAGAGCGTCAGCCTCACAGTTCTGAGGACCCGGGTTCAATCCCCGGCCCCGCCTGTGTGGAGTTTGCATGTTCTCCCCGTGCCTGCGTGGGTTTTCTCCGGGCACTCCGGTTTCCTCCCACATTCCAATGAATTGGATACTCTAAATTGCCCATAGGTGTGAATGTGAGTGCGAATGGTTGTTTGTTTGTATGTGCCCTGCGATTGGCTGGCAACCAGTTCAGGGTGTACCCCGCCTCCTGCCCGATGATAGCTGGGATAGGCTCTAGCACGCACGCGACCCTAGTGAGGAGAAGCGGCTCAGAAAATGGATGGATGGATGGAAAAACTAGCATCGCTTCTGGTCAGATTTTTGTGTAATGAAGTGTCATGCTTGAATTTGATACCCAAAACAGTTATATCAAGCTTTAATTTTCCATTAGCTCACAGCCAATGAGAGCACAATGGAGGAGGAGCTCGGCTTGGTTGGCGCCTCTGCAGAAGACACAGAAGCCGAACTCATCAGGAAGATCTGCGAGACGGAATTATTGGCTGGTAACGACTGAGTCTATCTAATCTCTGTCCTGTGTTTAGCTGCTCATTAAATGCTCTCTGCGGCATTCATATGCTAATTTAATGTTTTGCTTACATGCCCCACTCTATTCTATTCTTAAGAGGAGAACCTGCTGAGTGCATTCCTTCCCTTGCTGGTCAAAATATGCAGCTCCCCTGGACACTATTCCCACCCTCAGCTCACCACGGCTGCCTGTCTGGCCCTCTCACAGTACATGATGATTAGGTAAACTCATTCCCTGCTGTTTTGTTCTCTCTCAATAAAGATTGAAATCATCAGGGTAATTGTTACATTTTTTGTTTTGTTTTCTATAGTCCATCAGTTTGCCAGGAGAATGCCCGTTTAATGTTTACGGTGCTGGAGCGCTCTGCTCTTCCTGTTGTTAGGGCCAATGCCATCATTGCCCTGGGAGACCTGACTGTCCGCTTCCCCAACATATTGGAGCCCTGGACCCAGAATTTATATGCCAGGTAATGCAAAAGACCCCCTGAGTCTGCTCAGGTGATTAGAATGTGTAGCTGTCACTCCAATCAGCCGCTTGCATTCATTCCTCACAATTAGAGATCCATTGTGTGTTGTTTGTTCAGAACAACCCCATATCCGATGGCTAAGCTGAGTGGGCAGTGTCGCTGAGTGACGTCTTATTCAACAAACTTTTTTGTCACGCCTCAGTGCATCGTCCCTGTCAGCCCCCTGCTACTGTCACAATGCTCCACTAAATCACACAATGGGGGAGAAGTTTACTCCTTCCATTTTTTATTAACCAACCTCAGGTGGATGCTTAGTCAAGCGCACATGTGGTTACTATGGCAACCTGTGGAGCACTTTATGAACTGAGGGTTGGGACGCTTGAACCAAGGTCTTCTCTCTTCAAGCGTTTAATGGTGTGTAACAGATTGTGGCTGGTCCCTGTGTTATAATTATGGATAGTGGCTGATAAAGTAGGGAAGAAATGAAAGGTTTTACACTTGTCAAGAACTTGACTTAAAAAACACTTTAATGGATTCTGAAGTCAAAGTAAAGCCAGTGCCCTACAGGCAGCTTAGAGGCTGATGTTCCGTTTGAGGTTTAATTAGTTATTAAGTCAGACAATGCACACATTTTGGAGTTTGAGAAATGTCAAACATTCACTTTATTTTTAATGCCTCATTGCCCTCCTAGTGTTTCCTACCTGATAAGTTCCCCCTAATTGTCTCCCACATAAACACCTCCACTGTCCTCGAAGCTGCTACAGCCGTGGGGCCTTCAGATAAGCGTATTAAGAATTAATTACCCTGTTCATTGCTGCGGTAAGCCCTCGCATTGGCGTGCGCAAATGCTGTATACCCGTTTCTGATCTTCTGCCAGAAAATCCTACTCCTTGGCATAAATGAGCAATGGTTAATGAGTTTCTTTTGTGGTATGAATTTAATTGTGGCAAACTTTTTTTAAATTGGTCTCCAAAAACGATTAGATTGCGATTCCACCACCATTCTCATCCATTTTGACTGAGACTTTTACCATGGACGAGGATTCTAAATATGATATTTTTATGATAAATTGTGTTTTCATTATATAAAAGCAGAGACTAGAGAGTGTCGACCTCCAAAACCTATATTATTGGATCCAGAAGAAATTCACCTTAAGTTTGAAGGACTCCCTATCAGCACGACACACGAAAGCCTGAACTGATGAGCTTTGACAGAGTAGGACTACACATGCATTCCCCTCCAAAAGTATTGTAACGGCAAGTTCAATCCTTTTGTTTTTGTTGTATACTAAAGACATTTGGGTTTCAGATCAAAAGATGACTATGAGAAAAAAGTTCAGAATTCCAGCTTCTATTTCATGGTATTTACATCGACAGACCCTTTCCCAAAAATTACAATGTCATGGAAAGGTGTATTTTCATAAATCCATTCAAAAAGTTAAACTTTAATAGATTATCGATTCAGGGTCCACAATTTCCAGTGTTTATTTTTACATAATTTGGGCTTCCAGTTCATTAAACCCACAAAATCAGGAATTCAAAAAATTTGAATACTGTGGAAAGAAATCATTTACTTCTAATTTTTTGTAGAGGAAAAAAAAAAGAAATTAGAGTTACATTAAATCAATCAAAATATTGTACTTTCAAAACAATGTTAATTTTCAATACTTGGTTGGGAATCCCTTTGCTTCAATCACTGACTCCATGCACCGTGGCATTGCACTGTGATGGCATGGTTTTGGTGCTTCTGGCAGTATGGGCAGGGGCCAGGTCCTGCTGGAAGATGAAATCTGCATCTCCATACAGATCCCCAGCAGGAGTAATCATAAAGTCTTCTAAAACATTCTGGTAGACTGTTGTGGTGACCTCGGATTCAAGAAAGCAGAGTTTACCAACACATGCACTGGACATTGCACCCCAAATCATGACTGACTGTGGATATTTCATACTGGATCTCAAAAATCTTGGGTTATGTTCTTCAACCGTCTTCCTCCAAATCCTTGGACCTTGATTCCCGAATGAAAGGCGCACTTTACATTAATCGGAAAAGAGGACCTTGCCCACTGGCCAACAGTCCAGTCCTTCTTCTCCTTGGCCCAGTTGAGACGCTTCCTACGTTGGCTCAGACTGAGAAGTGGCTTCACCCGAGGAACACGATAGTTGTAGCCCATCTCTGGGATGCGTCTGAATGTTGTTTTTGGAAGCTGTGACTCCCACCTCATTCCATTCTTTCTGGATCCCTACTAGATTCTTGAATCTTCTGTTTGATAATCCGCTGAAGACCATGGTCTCCTGCCACATTTTGTCCTTCCACTAGACGTTCCATTGATATGCTTGGACACAGCACTCTGTGAGCTGCGAGCCTCCTTAGCTAGAAACTTTTGTGGTTTACCCATCTTCTGGAGGGTATCAGTGATGGTCTTCTGGCCAGTTATCAAGTCAGCAGTCTTCCCCATATTAAACTCAACTGAGACAATCAAACCAAGCTGAAACAATTTAATGACACCTGGGGAAACCTGTTCAGGTGCTTTGACTTTGGTAGATGATTAGAGTGTGACACTCAGTTTAAAACATTTATGGCCTGCAAAATTTGGGCTGATTTCTTTACAGTATTATATTTTTTTGAATTCCTGATTTTGTGGGTTTTATGAACTGGAAGCCCAAATTATGTAAAAATAAACAAACAAATACTTGAAATTGTTTAAATTGTGGGTCCTGAATGTATAATCTATGCAAGTTTAACTTTTTGAATGGAATTATGGAAATAAACCTTTCCATGATATTCACATTTTTTGGAAAGAGTCTAGACATGTTTAACAACTCAGGAAAGAGCATCTTGTGTTTGAAGCCACCCAATTTTCAAGTGAGCAAAAGTATTGGAACAGACATTAAATTAGCTCGTGGATAACATTTAATATTTGGTGGCATAACCCTTACTTGCAATAACTGCATCAAGCCTGCAACCCATTGACTTCATCAGACTGTTGCCTTCTTTATTTGAAATGCTTTTACAAGCCTTTACTGCAACCTCTTTCAGTTATTGTTTGTTTCTAGAGGGTTTCTCCCTTCAGTCTGCTTTTCAGCAGGTAAAATGCATGCTCTATTGGGTTAAGATCCTGTGATTGACTTTGCCAGTCCAAGACCTTCCACTTTTTCCCACTGATGAAGTCCTTGGTGTGTAGGCAGTGTGTTTTGGGGCATTGTCTTGTTGCTTGATGAAGCTCCTATTACATTAGTTAGGATACATCCATCCATCCATCCATTTTCTGAGCCGCTTCTCCTCACTAGGGTCGCGGGCGTGCTGGAGCCTATCCCAGCTGTCATCGCGCAGGAGGCGGGGTACACCCTGAACTGGTTGCCATCCTATCGCAGGGCACATAGAAACAAACAACCATTGCACTAACAGTCATGCCTACGGGCAATTTAGAGTCTCCAATTAATGCATGTTTTTGGGATGTGGGAGGAAACCGGAGTACCCGGAGAAAACCCACGCAGGCACGGGGAGAACATGCAAACTCCACACAGGCGGGCCGGGGATAGAACCCGGGTTCTCAGAACTGTGAGGCTGACGCTCTAACCAGTCGGCCGCCGTGCCGCCTAGTTAGGATACATTTTTCTCTAAATTGCAAAGACAAAATGGTTTTGTTGACTTCAGAATTCATTCTGCTGTTACTGTTGGAGAGTTTGCGCCAATTGCCTGTTACCCAGGGCCCGAGGCCCTAATTAACCCGCTTATGCATGAATTATGAAAGATTTTTTTTACTGAAGTCTTTAAGTGTTTGTCCTCAGGACATAAAAAACATGTAACTTATTTTGATCTGAAACCCAAATGTCTTTTAGTATACAACAAAAACAAAGGAATTGACCTTGTCGTTCCAATACCTTTGGAGGAGACTGTACCTGATTAATAGGAATTGCTGAATTTAAATGATTCCCAAATGCATGACCAGGGAATCGGATAAAATTAATTACGGTCACGAAATATAACGATGTTCCTGGTTCCTTTCCTGGTTTACCTGTATTGCTTTACAATAAAACAACGGGGAAAACAGCAACTTATTTACTGTATATGTCAGCTATGATTTTACTGGTTCGTCCATTTGTTTCCCCCCTCCCAAAAAAGATGTTTAGTTGGTCTTATGAATTATGACGGGGTCCTTGGAATAAATGTCTCCACTGCACTGTAAGGGGTCCCTGGACCCAAAAAGTTTGAGAATCCCTTTTCTGTACAGTCAATTATTAATGGCTAGAAACGAAGCACAAATGTTGTCTCCTTATGCTAATGTCACATCATCTCGTAGGCTCAGTGATGAGGTCTCCTCTGTGAGGCAGATGGCTGTGACAGTGCTGACTCAATTGGTGCTTAAGGATGTGCTAAAGGTCAAAGGACAAGTCAGTGAGGTGGCCGTCCTGCTAATTGACCCCGAGCCTCACATCACAAGCCTGGCCCTGAACTTCTTTAATGAGCTGGCGTCCAAGGTGCACACTCCCACACATTTGAGTTTTGAATTAGAATTTTTGGGTCCTCACACACTGCTACCTGATAATCACGTTTCCCATCAGGACAATGCAATTTACAACCTGCTCCCGGACATCATCAGCCGTCTGTCTGACCCAGAGAGAGGCATGAGCTCAGAGGACTTCAACACCATCATGAAGTGAGCTGGCTGCGTTCTGACTTATGTCTGATTTTTAAGTATTTAATGCTGGGATGGGTAGTTAATTTTCCCAAGGGTCCACATGAGAAACTAGAACAGCTGTCCAGGGCCATACCAACATACTAACCTTAATTGTTTATCATATAAAAAATAAATTGTAGTGTTTTGATAAATTGCTACATGTATAGCTACAGTACGGTGTTCCCTGCATAGTCACTATTCACGTATTCAACTATTTGCATTGTTTTTATGCTCAGGACAAAGCCTCTTCAAATCAAGTTTTGCTTTGGTGCTATCTTATGGCAGCTTGGTGTCAAGGACTATGTTGAAGTGATGGGGGAAGAGCTTCATTTAGACAGGCCATTGCCCTGTCTAATAGAAATTATGAACCATTTTGTGGGGGGGGGGGGGTGGCGTCAATTACTCGCTATTCATAGCAGCACTCTGTTCCTATTCTCCATGTTCTATTTTTATATGTTAATAAAAATATTAAACAATTATAATCAAGTCATTCAAATGAAAAATATGCACATTAACTATCACTTTAATCAACATTCACAAAAGTCTTGTCTACAGTGTGCATCATATTTTCTACATTCTTAAGTGTGTAGACATTTTGAACACCAACAGCTGACTTGTATAAACTTTTCCTAGTTCGGACTTTCATGTAATCAGGGAAAATCGCTTTTGACAAGTTGTAATTGCATGTGCCACACAAACACACACACATAAAACAAAACCTCTCTTAACTTTCTCTGGTGATGTACGGAGAAATCCTTTCAAAGTAATACCCAGGTCTGATTTCATGCAATATTTGTGTTTTTAGGCAGCTCTTCTCCTACATCACTAAGGAGAGGCAGACTGAGTCTCTGGTAGAGAAACTGTGTCAGCGTTTCAGGACTGCCAGGTGAGAGCATGACCATCATGCATCCCGGTGCTTTCTTGTTTTGTCTTCTTTGATGGTGTCCTGCTCTGCTGCCATTGTGAAGATGCAGGGGTTGCAAGTGTGGGTAATTAGTTTTGTGTGTGTGAAGAGACAACCTGACATTTAACACCAGTTCTCTTATTAATCACATGCTGACATAACCTTCACTCATCTTGTCACGAAGGCCGACTTTCCGTG